>NW_024467117.1:7656-21857 GCF_017591425.1 Ochotona curzoniae | reverse complement strand
AGCTTGGGTCTAACTACGCCCCTAGCGTCCCTGGGCCGGGGATCATATTGGCTGTACCCGCTCGTCCATACTGTGCCCGAAAAGGGCCGCGCGTGGGGTTTCCATCCGCTCCAGGGCAGCCTTCCGAGTGGGCGTGAAGACTGCTGGTTGCTTCCCAGGAGACGAACTTGGCCGATCCTGGGGACTCCGGCAGCAGCCATGTTGCCGGGCGTCACGTCCCGAGCGTCAGCCCCGCCCCTCTTCCCATCCCCACTTGCCAAACTGGGCGTGGGTCTAGCCACACCCCTAGTGTCCCTGGGCCGGGGCTCTGATTGGATGTAACCGCTAGTCCACACTAGGCCCGAAAATGGCCGGGCTTGGGTGCCCAGCCGCCTCGAAGCAGCCTTCTGAGTGGGCATGAAAACGCCTGGTTGCTTCCCAGGAGAAGAACTTGGCTGAGCCTCGGGACCCCGGCAGCAGCCATGTTGCAGGGGTCACGTCCCGAGCGTCAGCCCCGCCCCTCTTCCCACCCCCTCTTCCTGGCCCGGCCTTGGGTCTAGCCAAGCCCCTAGCCATTCTTGACGGCCCTGGGTTCGGATTGGCTGTAAACACTCCTCCACGCTAGGCCCGAAAATGGCCGCACATGGGGGTCCAGCCGCCCCAAAGCCATCTTCTGAGTGGGCGTGAAGACTGCTGGTTGCTTCCCAGGAGACAAATTGGCCGAGCTTGGGGATCCCGGCAGCAGCCATGTTGCTGGGTGTCACGTCCGCGCCCCTCTTCCCGGCCCCACTTCCAAGCCCAGGATTGGGTCTAGCCACGCCCCTAGTGTCCCTGTGCCGGGGGTCTGATTGGCTGTACCCGCTCGTCCTTCCTAGGCCCGAAAATGGCCGGGCTTGGGTGTCCAGCTGCCCAGAAGCAGCCTTCCTGAGTGGGCGTGAAGACTGCTTGTTGCTTCCCAGGAGACGAACTTGGCTGAACTTGGGGGCCCCAGCAGCAGCCATTTGGCTGGGGGTCATGTCCCCAAGCGTCAGCCCCGGCTCTCTTGCCAGTTCGTACTTGGGTCTATCCACGCCCCTAGCATTTCCTGGCCCTGGAGTCGGATTGGCTGTACCTGTTTGTCCACGCTAGGCCCGAAAAGGGACAGGCGTGGGTGTCCAGCTGCCCCGAATCAGCCTTCTGATTGGGCGTGAAGACTGCTGGTTGCTTCCCAGGAGACGAACTTGTTCGAGCCTGGGGACCCCGGCAGCAGCCATGTTGCAGGGTGGTCACGTCCCCGCCCCTCTTCCCATCCCCACTTGCCAAACTGGGCGTGGGTCTAGCCACACCCCTAGTGTCCCTGGGCCGGGGCTCTGATTGGATGTAACCGCTTGTCCACACTAGGCCCGAAAATGGCCGGGCTTGGGTGCCCAGCCGCCTCGAAGCAGCCTTCTGAGTGGGCATGAAAACGCCTGGTTGCTTCCCAGGAGAAGAACTTGGCTGAGCCTCGGGACCCCGGCAGCAGCCATGTTGCAGGGGTCACGTCCCGAGCGTCAGCCCCGCCCCTCTTCCCACCCCCTCTTCCTGGCCCGGCCTTGGGTCTAGCCAAGCCCCTAGCCATTCTTGACGGCCCTGGGTTCGGATTGGCTGTAAACACTCCTCCACGCTAGGCCCGAAAATGGCCGCACATGGGGGTCCAGCCGCCCCAAAGCCATCTTCTGAGTGGGCGTGAAGACTGCTGGTTGCTTCCCAGGAGACAAATTGCCCGAGCTTGGGGATCCCAGCAGCAGCCATGTTGCAAGGTGTCATTTCCCCGCCCCTCTTCTCAGCCCCCCTTGCCGGCCCGGGCATGAGTCTAGCCACGCCCCTAATGTCCCTGGATTGAGGTTCGGATTGGTTGTACCTGCTCTTCCACGTTCCCGCCCCTCTACCCGGCCCCTCTTGCCAGCCAGGGCTTAGGTCTAGCCACGCCCCTAGTATCCCTGTCCTGGGGGTCGGATTGGTTGTACCTGCTCTTCCACGCTAGGCCCGAAAATGGCCCGTGTGGGGTCGAGCTGGCCCAAAGCAGCCTTCTGAGTGGGCGTGAAGACTGCTGGTTGCTTTTCAGGAGAAGAACTTGGCCGAGCCTATGGACCCCCGCGGCAGCAATGTTGCAGGGGGTCACCTCCCCGAGCATCAGCCACGCCCCTCTTCCCGGCCCCTCTTGCCAGCCCAGTCTTGGGTCTAGCCACGCCCCTAGCCTCTCTTGCCGGCCCGGGGGTCGGATTGGCTGTACTGTTCGTCCACGCTAGGCTCAAAAATGGACGCACCTTGGGGTCCAGCTGCCCCAAAACAGCCTTCTGAGTGGGCATGAAGACTGCTGGTTGCTTCCCAGGAGAAGAACTTGACCCCAGCAGCAGCCATGTTGCAGGGGGTCACGTTACCAAGAATCAGCACTGCCATTCCACAGGGGCCGCTTGCCAGCTCGGGCTTGGGTCTAGCCACGCTCCTAGTGTCCCTTGCCCGGGGGTCAGATTGGCTGTACTTGCTCGTCCACGCTCGGCCCGAAAAAGGCCGCGCTTGGGGGTCGAGCCACCCCGAAGCAGCCTTCTGAGTGGGCGTGAAGACTGCTGGTTGCTTCCCAGGAGACGAACTTGGCCGTGCCTGGGGAACCTGGCAGCAGCCGTGTTGCCTGGGGTCACGTCCCCACCACTCTTCCCGGACCCACTTCCAAGCCCAGGATTGGGCCTAGCCACGCCCCTAGTGTCCCTGGTCTGGGAGCCGGATTGGCTGTACCCGCTCGTCCACGCTAGGCCCGAAAAGGGACGCGCGTTGGTGTCCAGCTGCCCCAAAGCAGCCTTCTGAGTGTGCGTGAAGACTTCTGGTGGTTTCCCAGGAGACAAACTTGGCGGAGCTTGGGGACCCCAGCAGCAGCCATGTTGCTGGGGGTCACGTCCCCGAGCGTCAGCCATGGGTGTTATGTTCCCGCACCTCTTCCCGGCTCCACTTGCTGGCCCGGACTTGGGTCTAGCCACGCCACTAGTGTCCCTGGCCTGGGGGGCAGATTGGCTGTACCTGTTTGTTCACGCTAGGCCCGAAAAAGGACATGCGTTGGGGGTCCATCCGCCCAGAAGCAGCCTTCCGAGTGGGCGTGAAGATTGGTGGTTGCTTCTAAGGAGACGAACTTGGCCCAGCCTGGGGACCCCGACAACAGCCATGTTGCCGAGGGTCACGTCAACGAGGGTCAGAACCGCCACTTTTGCCATCCCCTCTTCTCTTGCCAGCCTGGGCTTGGGTCTAGCCAGGCCCATAGTATTTCCTGGCCCGGGAGTCGGATTGGCTTTACCCGCTCGGCCACGCTAGGCCCGAAAAGGGCCGAGTGTGGGGGTCCAGACACCCAGGAACAGCATTCTGAGTGGGGGTGAAGACTGCTGGTTGCTTCCCAGGTGACGAACTTGACCGAGCCTGGGGACCCCAGCAGCAGCAATGCTGCAATGGGTCATGTCCCGAGCGTCAGCCCCGCCCCTCTTACCAGCCCCTCTTGCAGGCCAGGGCTTGGGTCTAGCCATGCCCCTAGTGTCCCAGGCCAGGTATTCTCAATGGCTGTACCCGCTCATCCACGCTAGGCCTGAAAATGGCTGGGCTTGGGGGTACAGCCGCCCCAAAGCAGCCTTCTGAGTGGGCGTGAAGACTGCTGGTTACTTTCCAGGAGACGAACTTGGCCGAGCCTGGAGACCCCAGCAACAGCCATGTTGCTATGGGTCATGTCCCGAGCGTTAGCCCCGCCCCTCTACCCGGCCCCTATTCCTGGCCGGGGCTTGGGTCTAGCTGCGCCCCTAGCGTTTCCTGGCACTGGAGTCGGATTGGCTGTACCTGCTCGTCCACGCTAGGCCTGAAAAGGGATGCCCGTGGGGGTCCAGGCCCCAAAGCAGCCTTCTGAGTGGGCGTGAAGACTGCTGCTTGCTTCCCAGGAGACGAACTTGGCCGAGCCTGGGGACCCCAGCAGCAGCCAAGTTGTTGGTGGTCACGTCCCCGAGCATCAGCCCTGCCCCTCTTGCCGGCATGGGCCTGGGTCTAGCCACGCCCCTAGCATTTACTGGCCAGGGTCTCAGATTGGCTGTACCTGCTCGTCCACACTAGGCCCGAAAATGGCCGTCCCGTGGGGGTACAGCCGCCCCTAAGCTCCTCTGAGTGGGCGTGAAGATGCGGTGCTTCCCGGGAGACGAACTTGCTGAGCCTGGGGACCCCGGCAGCAGCCATGGTGCAGGGGGTCACGTCCCCGGCCCTCTTTTCGGCACAGGGTTCGGATTGGCTGTACCTGCTCGTCAACGCTAGGCCCGAAAAAGGCCGGGCGTCGGGGTCCATCCGCCTAGAAGCAGCCTTCTTAGTGGGCATGAAAGCTGCTGTTTGCCTCCCAGGAGACGAACTTGGACCAGCCAGGGGAACCCCAGCAGCAGCCATGTTGAAGGGGGTCACGTGCTCAAGCGTCAGCCATGTCCCACTTCCCGGCCACTCTTCCCAGCCAGGGCTTTTGTCTAGCCACGCCCCTAGCATTTCCTATCACGGGGGTCAGATTGGCTGTACCTGCTCGTCCACCCTAGGCCCGAAAATGGCCGCTCGTGGGGGTCCAGCCGCCTAGAAACAGCCTTCTGAGTGGGCGTGAAAATGCTGGTTGCTTCCCAGGAGAAGAACTTGGCCGAGCCTGGGGACCCCTGCAGCAGCCATGTTGCTGGGGTTCACGTCAACGAGCGCAGCTCCCCCCCCCCCACTTCCTGGCCTCTCTTACCAGCCCGGGCTTGGGTCTAGTCACGCCACTAGCGTTTTATGGCCCAGGGTCGGATTGGCTGTACCCGCTCGTCCACGCTAGCCTCGAAATGGGACAAGCGTGGGGGTCCAACCACACCGAAGCAGCCTTCTGAGTGGGCGTGAGGACTGCTGGTTGCTTCCCAGGAGACAAACTTGGCCGAGCCTGGGGAACCCAGCAGCAGCCATGTTGCCATGGGTGACGTACCCGAGCGTCAGCCCCGCCTCTCTTGCCAGCCCAGGCATGGCTCTAGCCACGCCCCTAGGATTTCCTGGCCTGGGAGTCGGATTGGTTGTACCTGCTCGTCCACGATAGGCCCAAAAATGGCCGCGCGTGTGGGGGTCCAGCCGCCCTGAATCAGCCTTCTGAAGGTAGGGAACACTGCTGGTTGCTTCCCAGGAGACGAACATGGCCGACCCTGGGGTCCCCGGCAGCAGCCATGTTGCTGGGGGTCATGTTCCTGAGCGTCAGCCCCGCCCCATTTCCATGCCCCTCTTGCAAGCCAGGGCTTGGGTCTAGCCACTCCCCTAGCGTCCCCAGCCCGGGGGTCTTATTGGCTGTACCGGCTCGTCCACACTAGGCCCGAAAAAGGATGCGCGAGGGAGTCCAGCCGCCACGAAGGAGCCTTCTGAGTGGGCATGAAGACTGCTGGTTGCTTCCCAGGAGACGAACTTGGCCAAGCCTGGGGAGCCCAACAGCAGCCATGTTGCCGGGGGTCACGTCACCGCCCCTCTTCCAGGCCCCACTTCCAAGCCCGGGTTTGGGTCTAGACAGGCCCCTTGTGTCCCTGGCCCTGGGGTCAGATTGGCTGTACCCGCTCATCCATGCTAGGCCCAAAAACGGTCGGACATGGTGGTTCAGCCGCCCCGAATCAGCCTTCTGAGTGGGCGTGAAGACTGCTGTTTGCTTCCCAGGAGACGAACTTGGCCGATGCCTGGGGAACCCGGCAGCAGCCATATTGCTGTGGGTCACGTCCCGATCCCTCTTCCCGGGCACACTTCCAAGCGAAGGCTTGGGTCTAGCCACGCCCCTAGTGTCCCTGGCCCGGGGGTTGGATTGGCTGTATCCACTCGTTTATGCTAGGCCCGAAATGGGCTGCGTGTGTGGGTCCAGCCGCCTCAAAGCAGCCTTCTGAGTGGGCGTGATGACTGCTGCTTGCTTCCCAGGAGACGAACTTGGCCGAGCCTGGGGACCCTGGCAGCAGCCATGTTGCAGGGGGTCACAACACCGAGCGTCAGCCCCACCCCTCTTCCTGGCCCCCATTCTTGGCCCGGGCTTGGGTCTAGCCACGCCCATAGCGTCCCGGGCCGGGGGTTTCGGATTGGCTTTACCCGCTCGTCCTCGCTAGGCCCGAAAAGGCCCGCACGTGGATGTCCAGCCACCCTGAAGCAGCCTTCTGAGTTGTCGTGAAGACTGCTGGTTGCTTCCCAGGAGACGAACTTGGCCGAGCCTGGGGACCACAGCAGCAGCCATGCTGGTTTGTGTCACGTCCCCGAGCGTCAGCCCCGCTCATCTTCCCTTCCAGGGCTTGGGTCTAGCCACGCACCTAGTGTCCGTGGCCCGGGGATTGGATTGGCTGTACACGTTCGTCCACGCTAGGCGCGAAAAGGGCCGCAAGTGGATGTCCAGACACCCCGAAGCAGCCTTCTGAGTGGGCGTGAGGACTGCTGGTTGCTTCCCAGGAGACGAACTTTGCCTCGGGACCCCGGCAGCAGCCATGTTGAAGGGAGTCACGTCCCGAGCGTCAGCCCTGCCCTTCTTTCAGGCCCCTCTTCCCAGCCCGGGATTGTGTCTAGCCACGCCCCTAGCGACCCCTCCCCGGGGGTTAATTGGCTGTACCCGCTCATCCACATTAGGCCCGAAAAGGGCCGCAAGTAAATGTACAGCCACCCTGAAGCAGCCTTCTGAGTGGGCGTGAAGACTGCTGGTTGCTTTCCAGGAGATGAACTTGGTCGAGCCTGGGGACCCCGGCAACTGCCATGTTGCAGAGAGTCACGTCCCCAAGGGTCAACCCTGCCCCTCTTCCCTGCCAGGGCTTGGGTCTAACCACGCCTGTAGCGTCCCTGGCCTGGAGGTCGGATTGGCTGTAACCGCTCGTCCATGCAATGCCCGAAAAGGGCCGCGCATGGGGTTTCCAGCCGCCCCAAAGCAGCCTTCACAATGGGCGTGAAGACTGCTGGTTGCTTCCCAGCAGACAAACTTGGCCAAGCCTGGGGACCCCAGCAGCAGCCATGTTTCCGGCTGTCACGTTCCCGAGCGTCAGCCCCGCCCCTCTTCCAGGCCAGGGCTAGGGTCTAACCACGCCCCTAGCCTCCCTGGGCTGGGGGTCATATTGGCTGTACCCGCTCGTACAAGCTATGCCCGAAAAGTGCCGTGCGTGGGGTTTCCTGCCGCCCCAGGAAGACCAACTTAGCCTCGGGACCCCGGCAACAGCCATGATGTCTGGGGTCACGTCCCCGAGCGTCAGCCCCGGCCCTCTTCCCGGCCAGGGCTTGGGTCTATCCACGCCCCTAGCATCCCTGGGCCGGGGGTCATTTTGGCTGTACCCGCTCGTCCATGCTAGGCCCGAAAAAGGCCGCGCGTGGGGGTCCATTCGCCACAAAGCAGCCTTCTGGGTGGGCGTGAAGACTGCTGGTTGCTTCCCAGGAGACGAACTTGGCCGATCCTGGGGACTCCGGCAGCAGCCATGTTGCAGGGGGTCACGTCCCTGAGCGTCAGCCCCGCCTCTCTTCCCGGCCCACCTTCTTGGCCCGGGCTTGTGTCTAGCCATGAACCTAGTGTTCCTGGCCAGGGGGACGGATTGGCTGTACCCGCTCGTCCATGCTAGACCCGAAAAGGGCCGCGAGTGGGGGTCCAGCCACCCCAAAGCAGCCTTCTGAGAGGGCGTGAAGACTGCTGGATGATTCCCAGGAGACGAACTTTGCCGAGCCTGGGGACCCTGGCAGCAGCCATGTTGCCAGGGATCACGTCCCCGAGTGTCAGCCCCGCCTTTCTTCCCGGCCCCCATTCTTGGCCCGAGCTTGTGTCTAGCCACGGCTCTAGCGTTCCCGCCCCGGGGGTTAGATTGGCTGTACATGCTCGTCCATGCTAGCCTGAAAAGGGCCGCGTGTGGGTGTCCAGCGACTCCGAAGCAGCCTTCTGAGTGGGCATGAAGACTGCTGGTTGCTTCCCAGGAGACGAAATTTGCCTTGGGACCCCGGCAACAGCCATGTTGCAGGGTGGTCACATCCCAGAGCGTTAGCCCCGCCCCTCTTCCCGGCCCCCCTTCTGGGCCATGGCTTGGGTCTAGCCACGCCCCTAGCGTCCCTGGGCCGTGGATCATATTGGCTGTACCCGCTCGTCCACACTAGGCCCTAAAATGGCCCAGAGTGGATGTACAGCCACCCTGAAGCAGCCTTCCAAATGGGCGTGAAGACTGCTGGTTGCTTCCCAGCAGAAGAACTTGGCCGAGCCTGGGGACCCCGGCAGCAACCATGTTGCAGGGGGTCACGTCCAAGAGCTTCACCCCCGCCCTTCTTCCCAGCCCGAATTCTTGGCCCAGGCTTGTGTCTAGCGACGCCCCTAGCCTCCACGCCCTGGGGGTTGGATTCGATGTACCCGCTCGTCCATGTTATGCCAGAAAAGGGCCCCCAGTGGATGTACAGCCTCCCTGAAGCAGCCTTCAAAGTGGGCGTGAAGACTGCTGGTTGCTTCCCAGCAGACGAACTTGGACGAGCCTAGGGATCCCAGCAGCAGCCATGTTGCAGTGGGTCACGTCCCAGAGCGTCAGCCTAGCCCCACTTCCCGGCTCGTGCTTAGGTCTAGCCACGCCCAAGCGTTTCTTGTCCGGAGGTCAGATTGGCTATACCTGCTCGTCCATGCTAGGCCTGAAAACGGCCGAGAGTGGGGGTCCAGCCGCCCCAAAGCAGGATCCCGAGTGGGCGTGAAGACTGTTGGTTGCTTCCCAGGAGACGATCTTGACCGAGCCTGGGGACCCCGTCAGCAGCCATGCTGGCTTTTGTGACATCCCCGAGCGTCAGCCGCGCCCCTCTTCCCTGCCAGGGCTTGGGTCTAGCCACGCACCTAGTGTCCCTGGCCCGGGGATCGGATTCCCAGGAGACAAACTTTGCCTCGGGACCCCATCAGCAGCCATGTTGCAGGGGGTCACTTCCCCGAGCGTCAGCCCCGCCACTCTTCCTGAACCAAGCTTGGGTCTAACCACGCCCCTAGCGTCCCTGGGCCGGGGGTCATATTGGCTGTACCCGCTCGTCCATGCTATGCCCGAAAAGGGACCTGCGTGGGGTTTCCTGCCGCCCCAGGAAGACGAACGTTGCGTCGGGACGCCGGCAGCAGCCATGTTGCAGGGGTCACGTCCCCGAGCGTCAGCACCGCCCCTCTTCCCAGCCCCACTTGCCGGCCTGGGCTTGGGTCTAGCCATGAACCTAGTGTCCCTGGCCAGGGGGACGGATTGGCTGTACCCGCTCGTACATGCTAGGCCCGAAAAGGGACGCAAGTTGGGGTCCAGCCACCCCAAAGCAGCCTTCTGAGAGGGCGTGAAGACTGCTGGTTGCTTCCCAGGAGACGAACTTTGCCGAGCCTGGGAACCCCGGCAGCAGCCATGTTGCAGGGGGTCACAACACCGAGCGTCAGCCCCGCCCCTCTTCCCGGCCCAAGCTTGGGCCTAGCCACGCCCAAGCGTCTCCGGCCCGGGTTTCGGATTGGCTGCACCTGCTCGTCCATGCTAGGCCTGAAAACGGCCGCTTGTGGGGGGTCCAGCCACCCCAAAGCAGCCTTCCCAGGGGGCGTGAAGACTGCTGGTTGCTTCCCAGGAGACGAACTTGGCTGAGCCTGGGACCCCGTCAGCAGCCATGCTGGCTTGTGTCACTTCTCAGAGCGTCAGGCCCGCCACTCTTCTTAGCCCCCATTCTGGGCCCTGGCCTGTGTCTATCCACGCCCCTAGCGTCCCCTCCCAGGGGGTTAAGTCGCTGTACCCGCTTGACCACGCCAGGCCAGAAAAGGGCCGGACGTGGAGGTGCAGCCGCCACGAGGCAGCCTTCCTGAGTGGGCGTGAAGACTGCTGGTTGCATCCCAGATGACGAACTTGGCTGAGCCTGGGCACCCCGGCAGCAGCCATGTTGCAGTGGGTCACGTCCCTGAGTGTCAGCCCCGCTCCTCTTCCCGGCCCCTCTTCCCGGCCAGGGCTTGGGTCTAGCCACGCCCCACGCATCCCTGGCCTGTGGATCGGATTGGTTGTACCGCTCGGCCATGCTAGGCCCGAATAGGGCGGCACGTGGTTGTCCAGCCACCGCGAAGCAGCCTTCTGAGTGGGCGTGAAGACTGCTGGTTGCTTTCCAGGAGACGAACTTTGCCTTGGGACCCCGGCAGCAGCCATGGTGCAGGGGGTCACGTCCTTGAGCGTCAGCCCAGCCCCTCTTCCCGGCCCAAGCTTGGGTCTAACCACGCCCCTAGCGTCCCAGGGCCGGGGGTCATATTGGCTCTACCCGCTCATCCATGTTAGGTCCGAAAAGGGCCGTGCGTGGGGTTTCTTGCCACCCCAAGGCAGCCTTCTGAGAGCGCGTGAAGACTGCTGGTTGCTTCCCAGGAGACGAACTTGGCAGAGCCTGGGGATCCCAGCAGCAGCCATGTTGCAGTGGGTCACGACCCAGAGCGTCAGCCCTGCCCCTCTTCCCGGCCCGGGGTTTGGGTCTAACCACGCCCCTAGCGTCCCTGGCCCGGAGGTCGGATTGGCTGTACCCGCTCTTCCATGCTAGGCCCGAAAAGGACCTCGCGTTGGGTTTCCAGCCGCCCCAAAGCAACCTTCCCAGTGGGCGTGAAGACTGCTGGTTGCTTCCCAGCAGACGAACTTGGCCAATCCTGGGGACCCCGGCAGCAGCCATGTTGCTGGGTTCACGTCCCCGAGCGTCAGCCCCGTCCCTCTTCCTGGCCCCCATTTTTAGTCCGGGCTTGTGTCTATCCACGCCCTTAGTGTCCCCTCCCCGGGGGATAAGTCGCTGTAACCACTTGACCACGCTAGGCCCGAAAATGGCCGGACTTGGGGGTGCAGCCGCCACGAGGCAGCCTTCCGAGTGGGCGTGAAGACTGCTGGTTGATTCCCAGCAGACGAACTTGGCAGAGCCTGGGCACCCCGGCAGCAGCCATGTTGCAGGGGGTCACATCCCCGAACGTCAGCCCCGCCCCTCTTCCCGGCCCAAGCTTGGGTCTAACCACCCCCCTAGCGTCCCTGGGCCGGGGATCATATTGGCTGTACCCGCTCGTCCATACTGTGCCCGAAAAGGGCCGTGCGTTGGGTTTCCATCCGCTCCAGGGCAGCCTTCCGAGTGGGCGTGAAGACTGCTGGTTGCTTCCCAGGAGACGAACTTGGCCGATCCTGGGGACTCCGGCAGCAGCCATGTTGTAGGGGCTCACGTCCCCGAGCGTCACCCCCGCCCCTCTACCCAGCACCACTTGCAGTCCAGGGCTTGGGTCGAGCCACGTCCCCAGTGTTCTTGGGCCACGGGTCTGATTGGCTGTACCTGTTCGTCCACCCTAGGCCCAAAAAGGGACGTACGTTTGTTTCCAGCCGCCCCGAATCAGCCTTCCGAGTCGGCGTGAAGACTGCTGGTTTCTTCCCAGGAGATGAACTTGTTCGAGCCTGGGGACCCCGGCAGCAGCCATTTGGCTGGGGGTCACGTCCCCGCCCCTCTTCCCAGCCCAACTTGCCAGCCTGGGCTTGGGTCTAGCCACGCCCCTAGTGTCCCAGGCCGGGGGTCTGATTCGCTGTACCAGCTCGATCACACTAGGCCCGAAAATGGCCGCTTGTGTGGGTCCATCCACCTAGAAGCAGCCTTCTGAGTGGGCGTGAAGACTGCTGGTTGCTTCCCAGGAGACGAACATGGCCGAGCATGGAGAACCCTGCAACAGCCATGTTGCAGCGGGTCAAGTAACCAAGTGTCAGCCCAGCATCTCTTGCCAGCCCAGGCTTGGGTCTAGCCACGCCCCTAGCGTTTCCTGGCCAGGGAGTCAGATTGGCTGTACCTGTTCATTCACGCTAGGCCCGAATATGGCCTCTCGTGGGGTTCCAGCCACCCAGAAGCAGCCTTCCGGGTGGGCGTGAAGTCTGCTGGTTGCTTCCCAGAAGACGAACTTGGCCGAGCCTGGGGACCCCTGCAGCAGCCATGTTGGCGGGGGTCCTGTCCCCGTCCCTCTTCCTGGACCCTCTTGCTGGCGCGGGGTTGGGTCTAGCCACGCCCATACCATTTACTGGCCCGGTAGTCGGATTGGCTGTACCCGCTCGTCCACACTAGGCCCGAAAATGGCCCGGCATGGGGGTACAGCAGCCCAGAAGCAGCCTTCTGAGTGGGCGTGAAGACTGCTGGTTGCTTCCCAGGAGACGAACTTGGTCGAGCCTGGGGACCCCGGCAGCAGCCATTTGGCTGGGGGTCACGTCCCCGCCCCTCTTCCCAGCCCCACTTGCCAGCCTGGTCTTTGGTCTAGCCACACCCCTAGTGTCCCTGGCCGGGGGTCGGATTGTCTGTACCTGCTTGTCCACACTAGGCCAAAAATGGCCGGGCGCGGGGGTCCAGCCGCCCAGAAGCAGACTTCGGATTGGTCGTGAAGACTGCTGCTTGCTTCCCAGGAGACGAACTTGGCCGAGCTGGGGATCCTGGGACCAGCCATGTTGCTGGGGGTCACGTCCCCGAGCGTCAGCCCCACCCCTCTTACCAGCCCCCCTTCCAATCCCGGGCTTGGGTCTAGCCACGCCCCTGGTGTCCCTGGCCCGGGGGTCGGATTGGCTGTACCCGCTCGTCCGTGCTAGGCCCAAAAATGGCCACGCATGGGGGTACATCCGCCCCTAAGCAGCCTTCTGATTGGGCGTGAAGACTGCTGTTTGCTTCCCAGGAGACGAACTTGGCCGAGCCTGGGGACTCCGGCAGCAGCCATGTTGGCGGGGGTCCCGTCCCCGCCCCTATTCCTGGACCCTCTTGCAGGCCCGGGCTTGGGTCTAGCCACGTCCCTAGCGTCCCTGGACCAGGGGTCGGATTGGATGTACATGCTAGTCCACGCTAGGCCCAAAAAGGGCCACGTGTGAGTGTCCAGCCGCCCCAAAGCAGCCTTCTAAGTGGGCATGAAGACTGCTGTTTGCTTCCCAGGAAACGAACTTGGCCGACCATTGAGACCACTGCAATAGACACGATGCTGGGGGTCAAATCCCCGAGTGTCAGCCCCGCATCTCTTGCCAGCCCAGGCTTGGGTCCAGCCACGCCCAAGCGTTTCTTGCCCGGAGGTCGGATTGGCTATACCTGCTCGTCCATGCTAGGCCTGAAAACGGCCGAGAGTGGGGGTCCAGCCGCCCCAAAGCAGGATCCCGAGTGGGCGTGAAGACTGTTGGTTGCTTCCCAGGAGACGAACTTGACCGAGCCTGGGGACCCCGTCAGCAGCCATGCTGGCTTTTGTGATGTCCCCGAGCGTCAGCCCCGCCCCTCTTCCCTGCCAGGGCTTGGGTCTAGCCACGCACCTAGTGTCCCTGGCCCGGGGATCGGATTCCCAGGAGACGAACTTTGCCTCGGGACCCCATCAGCAGCCATGTTGCAGGGGGTCACTTCCCCGAGCGTCAGCCCCGCCACTCTTCCCGAACCAAGCTTGGGTCTAAACACGCCCCTAGCGTCCCTGGGCCGGGGGTCATATTGACTGTACCCGCTCGTCCAAGCTATGCCCGAAAAGGGCCCTGCGTGGGGTTTCCTGCCGCCCCAGGAAGACGAACTTTGCGTCGGGACGCCGGCAGCAGCCATGTTGCAGGGTTCACGTCCCCGAGCGTCAGCACCGCCCCTCTTCCCGGCCCCACTTCTTGGCCCGGGCTTGGGTCTAGCCATGAAACTAGGAGATGAACTTGGTTGAGCCTGGGGACCCCGGCAACTTGCATTTTGCAGGGAGTCACATCCCCGAGGGTCAGCCCTGCCCCTCTTCCCTGCCCGGGGCTTGGGTCTAACCACGCCTGTAGCGTCCCTGGCCCGGAGGTCGGATTGGCTGTACCCGCTCTTCCATGCTAGGCCCGAAAAGGACCTCGCGTTGGGTTTCTAGCCGCCCCAAAGCAGCCTTCCCAGTGGGCGTGAAGACTGCTGGTTGCTTCCCAGCAGACAAACTTGGCCAAGCCTGGGGACCCCGGCAGCAGCCATGTTGCTGGGTTCACGTCCCCGAGCGTCAGCCCCGCCCCTCTTCCTGGCCCCCATTTTTGGCCCGGGCTTGTGTTTATCCACGCCCTTAGTGTCCCCTCCCCGGGGGATAAGTCGCTGTAACTGCTTGACCACGCTAGGCCCGAAAAGGGACGTACGTTTGTTTCCAGCCGCCACGAATCAGCCTTCCGAGTGGGCGTGAAGACTGCTGTTTGCTTCCCGGCAGACGAACTTGGCCGAGCCTGGGCACCCAGGCAGCAGCCATGTTGCAGGGGGTCACATCCCCGAACGTCAGCCCAGCCCCTCTTCCGGCC
>NW_024467117.1:0-7558 GCF_017591425.1 Ochotona curzoniae | reverse complement strand
CATCAGCCCCGGCTCTCTTGCCAGTTCGTACTTGGGTCTATCCACGCCCCTAGCATTTCCTGGCCCTGGAGTCGGATTGGCTGTACCTGTTTGTCCACGCTAGGCCCGAAAAGGGACAGGCGTGGGTGTCCAGCTGCCCCGAATCAGCCTTCCGAGTGGGCGTGAAGACTGCTGGTTGCTTCCCAGGAGACGAACTTGTTCGAGCCTGGGGACCCCGGCAGCAGCCATGTTGCAGGGTGGTCACGTCCCCGCCCCTCTTCCCATCCCCACTTGCCAAACTGGGCGTGGGTCTAGCCACACCCCTAGTGTCCCTGGGCCGGGGCTCTGATTGGATGTAACCGCTTGTCCACACTAGGCCCGAAAATGGCCGGGCTTGGGTGCCCAGCCGCCTCGAAGCAGCCTTCTGAGTGGGCATGAAAACGCTGGTTGCTTCTCAGGAGAAGAACTTGGCTGAGCCTCGGGACCCCCGGCAGCAGCCATGTTGCAGGGGTCACGTCCCGAGCGTCAGCCACGCCCCTCTTCCCGACCCCTCTTGCCAGCCCGGCTTGGGTCTAGCCAAGCCCCTAGCCATCTCTTGACGGCCCTGGGGTCGGATTGGCTGTAAACGTTCGTCCACGCTAGGCCCGAAAATGGCCGCACATGGGGGTCCAGCTGCCCCAAAGCCATCTTCTGAGTGGGCATGAAGACTGCTGGTTGCTTCCCAGGAGACGAACTTGACCCCAGCAGCAGCCATGTTGCAGGGGGTCACGTTACCAAGAATCAGCACTGCCATTCCACAGGGGCCGCTTGCCAGCTCGGGCTTGGGTCTAGCCACGCTCCTAGTGTCCCTTGCCCGGGGGTCAGATTGGCTGTACTTGCTCGTCCACGCTCGGCCCGAAAAAGGCCGCGCTTGGGGGTCGAGCCACCCCGAAGCAGCCTTCTGAGTGGGCGTGAAGACTGCTGGTTGCTTCCCAGGAGACGAACTTGGCCGTGCCTGGGGAACCTGGCAGCAGCCGTGTTGCCTGGGGTCACGTCCCCACCACTCTTCCCGGACCCACTTCCAAGCCCAGGATTGGGCCTAGCCACGCCCCTAGTGTCCCTGGTCTGGGAGCCGGATTGGCTGTACCCGCTCGTCCACGCTAGGCCCGAAAAGGGACGCGCGTTGGTGTCCAGCTGCCCCAAAGCAGCCTTCTGAGTGTGCGTGAAGACTTCTGGTGGTTTCCCAGGAGACAAACTTGGCGGAGCTTGGGGACCCCAGCAGCAGCCATGTTGCTGGGGGTCACGTCCCCGAGCGTCAGCCATGGGTGTTATGTTCCCGCACCTCTTCCCGGCTCCACTTGCTGGCCCGGACTTGGGTCTAGCCACGCCACTAGTGTCCCTGGCCTGGGGGGCAGATTGGCTGTACCTGTTTGTTCACGCTAGGCCCGAAAAAGGACATGCGTTGGGGGTCCATCCGCCCAGAAGCAGCCTTCCGAGTGGGCGTGAAGATTGGTGGTTGCTTCTAAGGAGACGAACTTGGCCCAGCCTGGGGACCCCGACAACAGCCATGTTGCCGAGGGTCACGTCAACGAGGGTCAGAACCGCCACTTTTGCCATCCCCTCTTCTCTTGCCAGCCTGGGCTTGGGTCTAGCCAGGCCCATAGTATTTCCTGGCCCGGGAGTCGGATTGGCTTTACCCGCTCGGCCACGCTAGGCCCGAAAAGGGCCGAGTGTGGGGGTCCAGACACCCAGGAACAGCATTCTGAGTGGGGGTGAAGACTGCTGGTTGCTTCCCAGGTGACGAACTTGACCGAGCCTGGGGACCCCAGCAGCAGCAATGCTGCAATGGGTCATGTCCCGAGCGTCAGCCCCGCCCCTCTTACCAGCCCCTCTTGCAGGCCAGGGCTTGGGTCTAGCCATGCCCCTAGTGTCCCAGGCCAGGTATTCTCAATGGCTGTACCCGCTCATCCACGCTAGGCCTGAAAATGGCTGGGCTTGGGGGTACAGCCGCCCCAAAGCAGCCTTCTGAGTGGGCGTGAAGACTGCTGGTTACTTTCCAGGAGACGAACTTGGCCGAGCCTGGAGACCCCAGCAACAGCCATGTTGCTATGGGTCATGTCCCGAGCGTTAGCCCCGCCCCTCTACCCGGCCCCTATTCCTGGCCGGGGCTTGGGTCTAGCTGCGCCCCTAGCGTTTCCTGGCACTGGAGTCGGATTGGCTGTACCTGCTCGTCCACGCTAGGCCTGAAAAGGGATGCCCGTGGGGGTCCAGGCCCCAAAGCAGCCTTCTGAGTGGGCGTGAAGACTGCTGCTTGCTTCCCAGGAGACGAACTTGGCCGAGCCTGGGGACCCCAGCAGCAGCCAAGTTGTTGGTGGTCACGTCCCCGAGCATCAGCCCTGCCCCTCTTGCCGGCATGGGCCTGGGTCTAGCCACGCCCCTAGCATTTACTGGCCAGGGTCTCAGATTGGCTGTACCTGCTCGTCCACACTAGGCCCGAAAATGGCCGTCCGTGGGGGTACAGCCGCTCCTAAGCATCCTTCTGAGTGGGCGTGAAGACTGCTGGTTGCTTCCCGGGAGACGAACTTGGCTGAGCCTGGGGACCCCCGGCAGCAGCCATGGTGCAGGGGGTCACGTCCCCGGCCCTCTTTTCGGCACAGGGGGTCGGATTGGCTGTACCTGCTCGTCAACGCTAGGCCCGAAAAAGGCCGGGCGTCGGGGTCCATCCGCCTAGAAGCAGCCTTCTTAGTGGGCATGAAAGCTGCTGTTTGCCTCCCAGGAGACGAACTTGGACCAGCCAGGGGAACCCCAGCAGCAGCCATGTTGAAGGGGGTCACGTGCTCGAGCGTCAGCCATGTCCCACTTCCCGGCCACTCTTCCAGCCAGGGCTTTTGTGTAGCCACGCCCCTAGCGTTTCCTATCACGGGGGTCAGATTGGCTGTACCTGCTCGTCCACCCTAGGCCCGAAAATGGCCGCTCGTGGGGGTCCAGCCGCCTAGAAACAGCCTTCTGAGTGGGCGTGAAAATGCTGGTTGCTTCCCAGGAGAAGAACTTGGCCGAGCCTGGGGACCCCTGCAGCAGCCATGTTGCTGGGGTTCACGTCAACGAGCGCAGCCCCCCCCCCACTTCCTGGCCTCTCTTACCAGCCCGGGCTTGGGTCTAGTCACGCCACTAGCGTTTTCTGGCCCAGGGTCGGATTGGCTGTACCCGCTCGTCCACGCTAGCCTCGAAATGGGACAAGCGTGGGGGTCCAACCACACCGAAGCAGCCTTCTGAGTGGGCGTGAAGACTGCTGGTTGCTTCCCAGGAGACAAACTTGGCCGAGCCTGGGGAACCCAGCAGCAGCCATGTTGCCATGGGTGACGTACCCGAGCGTCAGCCCCGCCTCTCTTGCCAGCCCAGGCATGGCTCTAGCCACGCCCCTAGGATTTCCTGGCCTGGGAGTCGGATTGGCTGTACCTGCTCGTCCACGATAGGCCCAAAAATGGCCGCGCGTGTGGGGGTCCAGCCGCCCTGAATCAGCCTTCTGAAGGTAGGGAACACTGCTGGTTGCTTCCCAGGAGACGAACATGGCCGACCCTGGGGTCCCCGGCAGCAGCCATGTTGCTGGGGGTCATGTTCCTGAGCGTCAGCCCCGCCCCATTTCCATGCCCCTCTTGCAAGCCAGGGCTTGGGTCTAGCCACTCCCCTAGCGTCCCCAGCCCAGGGGTCTTATTGGCTGTACCCGCTCGTCCACACTAGGCCCGAAAAAGGATGCGCGAGGGAGTCCAGCCGCCACGAAGGAGCCTTCTGAGTGGGCGTGAAGACTGCTGGTTGCTTCCCAGGAGACGAACTTGGCCGAGCCTGGGGACCCCGGCAGCAGCCATGTTGCTGGGTGTCACGTCCGCGCCCCTCTTCCAGGCCCCACTTCCAAGCCCGGGTTTGGGTCTAGACAGGCCCCTTGTGTCCCTGGCCCTGGGGTCAGATTGGCTGTACCCGCTCGTCCATGCTAGGCCCAAAAACGGTCGGACATGGTGGTTCAGCCGCCCCGAATCAGCCTTCTGAGTGGGCGTGAAGACTGCTGTTTGCTTCCCAGGAGACGAACTTGGCCGATGCCTGGGGAACCCGGCAGCAGCCATATTGCTGTGGGTCACGTCCCGATCCCTCTTCCCAGCCCCACTTCCAAGCGAAGGCTTGGGTCTAGCCACGCCCCTAGTGTCCCTGGCCCGGGGGTTGGATTGGCTGTATCCACTCGTCCATGCTAGGCCCGAAATGGGCTGCGTGTGTGGGTCCAGCCGCCTCAAAGCAGCCTTCTGAGTGGGCGTGATGACTGCTGCTTGCTTCCCAGGAGACGAACTTGGCCGAGCCTGGGGACCCTGGCAGCAGCCATGTTGCAGGGGGTCACAACACCGAGCGTCAGCCCCGCCCCTCTTCCTGGCCCCCATTCTTGGCCCAGGCTTGTGTCTAGCCACGCCACTAGCGTTCCCGCCACGGGGGTTGGATTGGCTGTACCTGCTCGGCCATGATAGCCTGAAAAGGGCCACGATTGGGGGTCCAGCTACTCCGAAGCAGCCTTCTGAGTGGGCATGAAAACTGCTGATTGCTTCCCAGGAGACGAACTTTGCCTTGGGACCCCGGCAGCAGCCATGTTGCAGGGTGGTCACATCCCAGAGCGTTAGCCCCGCCCCTCTTTCAGGCCCCACTTCTGGGCCCGGGCTTGGGTCTAGCCACGCCCATAGCGTCCCGGGCTGGGGGTTTCGGATTGGCTTTACCCGCTCGTCCTCGCTAGGCCCGAAAAGGCCCGCACGTGGATGTCCAGCCACCCTGAAGCAGCCTTCTGAGTTGTCGTGAAGACTGCTGGTTGCTTCCCAGGAGACGAACTTGGCCGAGCCTGGGGACCCCGTCAGCAGCCATGCTGGTTTGTGTCACGTCCCCGAGCGTCAGCCCCGCTCATCTTCCCTTCCAGGGCTTGGGTCTAGCCACGCACCTAGTGTCCGTGGCCCGGGGATCGGATTGGCTGTACACGTTCGTCCACGCTAGGCGCGAAAAGGGCCGGGCGCGTGGATGTCCAGACACCCCGAAGCAGCCTTCTGAGTGGGCGTGAAGACTGCTGGTTGCTTCCCAGGAGACGAAGTTTGCCTCGGGACCCCGGCAGCAGCCATGTTGAAGGGGGTCACGTCCCGAGCGTCAGCCCTGCCCTTCTTTCAGGCCCCTCTTCCCAGCCCGGGATTGTGTCTAGCCACGCCCCTAGCGTCCCCTCCCCGGGGGTTAATTGGCTGTACCCGCTCATCCACATTAGGCCCGAAAAGGGCCGCAAGTAAATGTACAGCCACCCTGAAGCAGCCTTCTGAGTGGGCGTGAAGACTGCTGGTTGCTTTCCAGGAGATGAACTTGGTCGAGCCTGGGGACCCCGGCAACTGCCATGTTGCAGAGAGTCACGTCCCCAAGGGTCAGCCCTGCCCCTCTTCCCTGCCAGGGCTTGGGTCTAACCACGCCTGTAGCGTCCCTGGCCCGGAGGTCGGATTGGCTGTAACCGCTCGTCCATGCTATGCCCGAAAAGGGCCGCGCGTGGGGTTTCCAGCCGCCCCAAAGCAGCCTTCACAGTGGGCGTGAAGACTGCTGGTTGCTTCCCAGCAGACAAACTTGGCCAAGCCTGGGGACCCCAGCAGCAGCCATGTTTCCGGCTGTCACGTTCCCGAGCGTCAGCCCCGCCCCTCTTCCAGGCCAGGGCTTGGGTCTAACCACGCCCCTAGCGTCCCTGGGCTGGGGGTCATATTGGCTGTACCCGCTCGTACAAGCTATGCCCGAAAAGTGCCGTGCGTGGGGTTTCCTGCCGCCCCAGGAAGACCAACTTAGCCTCGGGACCCCGGCAACAGCCATGATGTCTGGGGTCACGTCCCCGAGCGTCAGCCCCGGCCCTCTTCCCGGCCAGGGCTTGGGTCTATCCACGCCCCTAGCGTCCCTGGGCCGGGGGTCATTTTGGCTGTACCCGCTCGTCCATGCTAGGCCCGAAAAAGGCCGCGCGTGGGGGTCCATTCGCCACAAAGCAGCCTTCTGGGTGGGCATGAAGACTGCTGGTTGCTTCCCAGGAGACGAACTTGGCCGAGCCTGGAGACCGCGGCAGCAGCCATGTTGCAGGGGGTCACGTCCCCGAGCGTCAGCCCCGCCTCTCTTCCCGGCCCACCTTCTTGGCCCGGGCTTGTGTCTAGCCATGAACCTAGTGTTCCTGGCCAGGGGGACGGATTGGCTGTACCCGCTCGTCCATGCTAGACCCGAAAAGGGCCGCGAGTGGGGGTCCAGCCACCCCAAAGCAGCCTTCTGAGAGGGCGTGAAGACTGCTGGATGATTCCCAGGAGACGAACTTTGCCGAGCCTGGGGACCCTGGCAGCAGCCATGTTGCCAGGGGTCACGTCCCCGAGTGTCAGCCCCGCCTTTCTTCCCGGCCCCCATTCTTGGCCCGAGCTTGTGTCTAGCCACGCCTCTAGCGTTCCCGCCCCGGGGGTTAGATTGGCTGTACCTGCTCGTCCATGCTAGCCTGAAAAGGGCCGCGCGTGGGGGTCCAGCGACTCCGAAGCAGCCTTCTGAGTGGGCATGAAGACGGCTGGTTGCTTCCCAGGAGACGAAATTTGCCTTGGGACCCCGGCAACAGCCATGTTGCAGGGTGGTCACATCCCAGAGCGTTAGCCCCGCCCCTCTTCCCGGCCCCCCTTCTGGGCCATGGCTTGGGTCTAGCCACGCCCCTAGCGTCCCTGGGCCGTGGATCATATTGGCTGTACCCGCTCGTCCACACTAGGCCCTAAAATGGCCCCCAGTGGATGTACAGCCACCCTGAAGCAGCCTTCCAAATGGGCGTGAAGACTGCTGGTTGCTTCCCAGCAGAAGAACTTGGCCGAGCCTGGGGACCCCGGCAGCAACCATGTTGCAGGGGGTCACGTCCAAGAGCGTCACCCCCGCCCTTCTTCCCAGCCCGAATTCTTGGCCCAGGCTTGTGTCTAGCCACGCCCCTAGCCTCCACGCCCTGGGGGTTGGATTCGCTGTACCCGCTCGTCCATGTTATGCCAGAAAAGGGCCCCCAGTGGATGTACAGCCTCCCTGAAGCAGCCTTCAAAGTGGGCGTGAAGACTGCTGGTTGCTTCCCAGCAGACGAACTTGGACGAGCCTAGGGATCCCAGCAGCAGCCATGTTGCAGTGGGTCACGTCCCAGAGCGTCAGCCTAGCCCCACTTCCCGGCTCGTGCTTAGGTCTAGCCACGCCCAAGCGTTTCTTGCCCGGAGGTCGGATTGGCTATACCTGCTCGTCCATGCTAGGCCTGAAAACGGCCGAGAGTGGGGGTCAAGCCGCCCCAAAGCAGGATCCCGAGTGGGCGTGAAGACTGTTGGTTGCTTCCCAGGAGACGAACTTGACCGAGCCTGGGGACCCCGTCAGCAGCCATGCTGGCTTTTGTGACGTCCCCGAGCGTCAGCCCCGCCCCTCTTCCCTGCCAGGGCTTGGGTCTAGCCACGCACCTAGTGTCCCTGGCCCGGGGATCGGATTCCCAGGAGACGAACTTTGCCTCGGGACCCCATCAGCAGCCATGTTGCAGGGGGGCACTTCCCCGAGCGTCAGCCCCGCCACTCTTCCGAAC